>NC_057811.1:93650341-93676012 GCF_018294505.1 Triticum aestivum | reverse complement strand
CCCGGTTGGTGGCACCAACCGGGACCAAAGGCCTTGTGCTGCCACGCGTCAAAAGTTTAGTCCCACCTTGCTAGCTGAGAGAGAGCCGCGCCTGTTTATAAGGTGCGGTGCGCCTGAGCTGTCGAGCTCCTCTCTAAAGCAGGCTTACGGGCCTAACCTCTCTGTACATGCCTGTGGGCCTACTGGGCCTTCTGCGGGCCTGAATCCTGGCCCCATGGATGGGTTTCTAGTCGTATTCAGGCCGTGGTGGCCCAGTAGGTGGCATAATTTTTATTTTTTTGCCTTTTTTGTTTTCTTTTTTGCTTTATTTATTTTGTTTTGTTTCTACTTACAACAAAAAACTTATTTATTTTATTTTATTTTGTTTCTAATTACTTATTTATTTTACTTTATGATAATTCTTTTTGCTAGTAAAGTTTCTAACAAAAAAAGTTCTTTATGAAAATTATTTTTGCTTTCAATGATTTTGAAAAGAAAATACTTCGATAATTTTAGTTGCATCAATTTTATATAATTTTAGTTTCAATAATACTAGAGGTTGCTTATAATGTTTTGAACAGAAAATACTTTGATAATTTTAGTTCCATAAATTTTATTTATGTTATTAAAGTTTATTTTATTTTTTTTCTACTTATATATTTTATTAAAGTTTATATTATTTTGTTTCTAATTACTTATTTATTTTATTTGTTATTTTTCATGCACCATTTTTCATGCATTTACTGATTATTTTGAGCTATAAGACCCTAAAATTGAAAAGCATTTCAAATGAACTCTGAAAAGGTTGAAAGTTGGCATGGTATCATCATTTCATCCACATAGCATGTGCAAGAAAGTTGAGAGGGTTATGGCAAAAACTGGATGCACTTCGTGTACAAAACAGACAATCTCTTTCGAAGTATCAGGGTTTCGAACGAAAACTCATCAGTTACAAAGGGATTTCATTTTTTTGAACTTATTTGAACTCCAGACTTTTTGTGTGTTCAAAATGCACCATTCAAAGCCACATCGTCATTTTTCAACCCTTTCTGACTTCATTTGTTATTTTTCATGCATTTACTGATTTTCATGAGCTATATGACCGTGAAATTGAAAAGCACTACAAATGAACTCTGAAAAGGTTGAAAGTTGGCATGGTGTCATCATTTCACCCACATAGCATGTGCTAAAAAGTTGAGAGGGTTACGGCAAAAACTGGATGCACTTCGTGTACAAAATGGACAATCTCTTTCGAAGTATCAGGATTTCGGACGAAAACTCATCTATTACAACAGGCATTTCAAATGAACTACAAAAAGGTTGAAAGTTGGCATGGTATCATAATAATAGTTGTGGAGAGAAAGTCTTCACTTTTTCTTCGCTTGTGTCCTTCGCTTATTGCGCCGTGACAATGAATAATCTTCATCGTTTATCAGGATGCTTGGATCAGCCTTGACTTTGAAGGGACGAATTTCATGAAACTTTTCATAATCTTCAGACATGTCTGTCTTGCCCTCCACTCCCACGATGTCCCTTTTTCCTGAAAGAACTATGTGGCGCTTTGGCTCATCGTATGATGTATTCGCTTCCTTATCTTTTCTTTTTCTCGGTCTGGTAGACATGTCCTTCACATAGATAACCTGTGCCACATCATTGGCTAGGACGAACGGTTCGTCAGTGTACCCAAGATTGTTCAGATCCACTGTTGTCATTCCGTACTGTGGGTCTGTTGGGAATCGTAGCATAATTTAAAATTTTCCTACGCTCACCAAGATGCATCTATGGAGTATACTAGCAACGAGGGGAAAGGAGTGCATCTACATACCCTTGTAGATCGCGAGCGGAAGCGTTCCAATAAACGTGGATGACGGAGTCGTACTCGCCGTGATCCAAATCACCGATGACCGAGTGCCGAACGGACGGCACCTCCGCGTTCAACACACGTATGGTGCAGCGATGTCTCCTCCTTCTTGATCCAGCAAGGGGGAAGGACAGGTTGATGGAGATCCAGCAGCACGACGGCGTGGTGGTGGATGCAGCGGGATGTCGGCAGGGCTTCGCCAAGCTTATACGCGAGAGAGAGGTGTTGCAGGGGAGGAGGGAGGCGCCCAAGGCTGAGATCCTCCTGCCCTCCCTCCCCCCTTTATATAGGCCCCCTTGGGAGGGGGGGCGACGGCCAAACCCATCTAGGGTGGGGCGGCGGCCAAGGGGGGTGCCTTGCCCCCCAAGGCAAGTGGGAAGCCCCCCCCCACCCTAGGGTTTGCAACCCTAGGCGCATGGGGGGAGGCCCATGGGGGGGCGCCCAGCCCACTAGGGGCTGGTTCCCTTCCCACTTCAGCCCACGGGGTCCTCCGGGATAGGTGGCCCCACCCGGTGGACCCCCGGGACCCTTCCGATGGTCCCGGTACAATACCGGTAACCCCCGAAACTTTCCCGGTGGCCGAAACTTGACTTCCCATATATAATTCTTCACCTCCGGACCATTCTGGAACCTCTCGTGACGTCCGGGATCTCATCCGAGACTCCGAACAACTTTCGGGTTTCCGCATACACATATCTCTACAACCCTAGCGTCACCGAACCTTAAGTGTGTAGACCCTACGGGTTCGGGAGACATGCTGACATGACCGAGACGCCTCTCCGGTCAATAACCAACAGCGGGATCTGGATACCCATGTTGGCTCCCACATGTTCCACGATGATCTCATCGGATGAACCACGGTGTCGAGGATTCAATCAATCCTGTATACAATTCCCTTTGTCAATCGGTATGTTACTTGCCCGAGATTCGATCGTCGGTATCCCAATACCTTGTTCAATCTCGTTACCGGCAAGTCTCTTTACTCGTACCGCAATGCATGATCCCGTGACTAACGCCTTAGTCACATAGAGCTCATTATGATGATGCATTACCGAGTGGGCCCAGAGATACCTCTCCGTCACACGGAGTGACAAATCCCAGTCTCGATCCGTGCCAACCCAACAGACACTTTCGGAGATACCCGTAGTGCACCTTTATAGGCACCCAGTTACGTTGTGACGTTTGGCACACCCAAAGCACTCCTACGGTATCCGGGAGTTGCACGATCTCATGGTCTAAGGAAAAGATACTTGACATTGGAAAAGCTCTAGCAAACGAAACTACACGATCTTTTATGCTATGCTTAGGATTGGGTCTTGTCCATCACATCATTCTCCTAATGATGTGATCCCGTTATCAATGACATCCAATGTCCATAGTCAGGAAACCATGACTATCTGTTGATCAACGATTTAGTCAACTAGAGGCTTACTAGGGACACGTTGTGGTCTATGTATTCACACATGTATTACGATTTCTGGACAATACAATTATAGCATGAACAATAGACAATTACCATGAACAAAGAAATATAATAATAACCATTTATTATTGCCTCTAGGGCATATTTCCAACAGTCTCCCACTTGCACTAGAGTCAATAATCTAGTTACATTGTGATGAATCGAACACCCATTGCGTCCTGGTGTTGATCATGTTTTTCTCTAGGGAGAGGTTTAGTCAACGGATCTGCTACATTCAGGTTCGTATGTACTTTACAAATATCTATGTCTCCATTTTGAACACTTTCACGAATGGAGTTGAAGCGACGCTTGATATGCCTGGTCTTCCTGTGAAACCTGGGCTCCTTCGCAAGGGCAATGGCTCCAGTGTTGTCACAGAAGAGAGTCATCGGGCCCGACGCATTGGGAATCACCCCTAGGTCGGTAATGAACTCCTTCATCCAGACTGCTTCCTGTGCTGCCTCCGAGGCTGCCATGTATTCCGCTTCTCATGTAGATCCCGTCACGACGCTTTGCTTGCAACTGCACCAGCTTACTGCTCCTCCATTCAAAATATACACGTATCCGGTCTGTGAATTCGAGTCATCCAGATCTGTGTCGAAGCTAGCGTCGACGTAACCCTTTACGACGAGCTCTTCGTCACCTCCATAAACGAGAAACATATCCTTAGTCCTATTCAGGTACTTCAGGATATTCTTGACCGTTGTCCAGTGTTCCATGCCGGGATTACTTTGGTACCTTCCTACCAAACTTACGGCAAGGTTTACATCAGGTCTGGTACACAGCATGGCATACATAATAGACCCTATGGCCGAGGCATAGGGGATGACACTCATCTTTTCTCTATCAACTGCACACCTTGCAATACAGGCAAGAACCCCTTCTTGGACTGATCCATATTGAACTTCTTCAATATCTTGTCAAGGTATGTACTCTGTGAAAGACCAATGAGGCGTCTTGATCTATCTCTATAGATCTTGATGCCTAATATATAAGCAGCTTCTCCAAGGTCCTTCATTGAAAAACACTTATTCAAATAGGCCTTTATACTTTCCAAGAATCCTATATCATTTCCCATCAATAGTATGTCATCCACATATAATATGAGAAATGCTAGAGAGCTCCCACTCACTTTCTTGTAAACACAGGTTTCTCCATAAGTCTGTGTAAACCCAAACGCTTTGATCATCTCATCAAAGCGAATGTTCCAACTCCGAGATGCTTGCACCAGCCCATAGATTGAGCGCTGGAGCTTGCATACTTTGTTAGCATTCTTAGGATCGACAAAACCTTCCGGCTGCATCATATAAAACTCTTCCTTAAGGAAGCCGTTAAGGAATGCCGTTTTGACGTCCATCTGCCATATCTCATAATCATAGTATGCGGCAATTGCTAACATGATTCGGACGGACTTCAGCTTCGCTACGGGTGAGAAAGTCTCATCGTAGTCAACCCCTTGAACTTGTCGATAACCCTTAGCAACAAGTCGAGCTTTGTAGATGGTTACATTACCATCCGCGTCCGTCTTCTTCTTAAAGATCCATCTGTTTTCTATGGATCGCCGCTCATCGGGCAAGTCAGTCAAAGTCCATACTTTGTTTTCATACATGGATTCTATCTCGGATTTCATGGCTTCTAGCCATTTATCAGAATCCGGGCCCGCCATCGCTTCTTCATAGTTCGAAGGTTCACCGTTGTCTAACAACATGATTTCCAGGACAGGGTTGCCGTACCACTCTGGTGCGGAACGTGTCCTTGTAGACCTACGAAGTTCAGTAACTTGATCTGAAGCTTCATGATCCTCATCATTAACTTCCTCCCCAGTCGGTGTAGGCACCACAGGAACATTTTCCTGCGCTGCGCTACTTTCCGGTTCGGAAGGGGTGACTATCACCTCATCAAGTTCCACTTTCCTCCCACTCAATTCTTTCGAGAGAAACTCCTTCTCCAGAAAGGACCCGTTCTTGGCAACGAAGATCTTGCCTTCGGATCTGAGGTAGAAGGTATACCCAATAGTTTCCTTAGGGTATCCTATGAAGACGCATTTTTCCGACTTGGGTTCGAGCTTTTCAGGTTGAAGTTTCTTGACATAAGCATCGCATCCCCAAACTTTTAGAAACGACAGCTTAGGTTTCTTCCCAAACCATAATTCATACGGTGTCGTCTCAACGGATTTCGACGGAGCCCTATTTAAAGTGAATGCGGCAGTCTCTAAAGCATAACCCCAAAATGAGAGCGGTAAATCGGTAAGAGACATCATAGATCGCACCATATCCAATAGAGTGCGATTACGACGTTCGGACACACCATTTCTCTGAGGTGTTCCAGGCGGCGTGAGTTGTGAAACTATTCCACATTTCCTTAAGTGTGTACCAAATTCGTGACTTAAATATTCTCCACCACGATCTGATCGTAAGAATTTTATTTTTCCTGTCACGTTGATTCTCAACTTCACTCTGAATTCCTTGAACTTTTCAAAGGTTTCAGACTTGTGTTTCATCAGGTAGACATACCCATATCTACTTAAATCATCAGTGAGAGTGAGAACATAACGATATCCTCCGCGAGCCTTAACACTCATTGGACCACACACATCGGTATGTATGATTTCCAATAAGTTGGTTGCTCGCTCCATTGTTCCGGAGAACGGAGTCTTGGTCATCTTACCCATGAGGCATGGTTCGCACGTGTCAAATGATTCGTAATCAAGAGACTCCAAAAGTCCATCTGCATGGAGATTCTTCATGCGCTTGACACCAATGTGACCAAGGCGGCAGTGCCACAAGTATGTGGGACTATCGTTATCAACTTTACATCTTTTGGTATTCACACTATGAACATGTGTAACATCACGTTCGAGATTCATCAAAAATAAACCATTGACCAGCGGGGCATGACCATAAAACATATCTCTCAAATAAATAGAACAACCATTATTCTCGGATTTAAATGAGTAGCCATCTCGAATTAAACGAGATCCAGATACAATGTTCATGCTCAAAGCTGGCACTAAATAACAATTATTGAGGTTTAAAACTAATCCCGTGGGTAGATGCAGAGGTAGCGTGCCGACGGCGATCACATCGACCTTGGAACCATTCCCGACGCGCATCGTCACCTCGTCCTTCGCCAGTCTCCGTTTATTCCGTAGTTCCTGTTTTGAGTTACAAATATGAGCAACCGCACCGGTATCAAATACCCAGGAGCTACTACGAGTACTGGTAAGGTGCACATCAATTACATGTATATCACATATACCTTTGGTGTTGTCGGCCTTCTTTTCCGCTAAGTATTTGGGGCAGTTCCGCTTCCAGTGACCACTTCCCTTGCAATAAAAGCACTCAGTCTCGGGCTTGGGTCCATTCTTTGACTTCTTCCCAGTAACTGGTTTACCGGGCACGGCAACTCCCTTGCCGTCCTTCTTGAAGTTCTTCTTACCCTTGCCCTTCTTGAACTTAGTGGTTTTATTCACCATCAACACTTGATGTTCTTTTCTGATCTCTACCTCAGCTGATTTCAGCATTGAATATACCTCAGGAATGGTCTTTTCCATCCCCTGCATATTGAAGTTCATCACAAAGCACTTGTAGCTTGGTGGAAGCGACTGGAGGATTCTGTCAATGACCGCGTCATCCGGGAGATTAACTCCCAGCTGAGACAAGCGGTTGTGCAACCCAGACATTCTGAGTATGTGCTCACTAACAGAACTGTTCTTCTCCATTTTACAACTGAAGAACTTGTCGGAGACATCATATCTCTCGACCTGGGCATGAGCTTGGAAAACCAATTTCAGCTCCTCGAACATCTCATATGCTCCATGTTTCTCAAAACGCTTTTGGAGACCCGGTTCTAAGCTGTAAAGCATGCCGCACTGAACGAGGGAGTAATCATCAGCACGCTGCTGCCAAGCGTTCATAACGTCTTGGTTCTCAAGGATTGGTGCTTCACCTAGCGGTGCTTCTAAGACATAATCTTTCTTGGCTACTATGAGGATGATCCTCAGGTTCCGGACCCAGTCCGTATAGTTGCTGCCATCATCTTTCAGCTTGGTTTTCTCTAGGAACGCGTTGAAATTGAGGACAACATTGGCCATTTGATCTACAAGACATAGTGTAAAGATTTTAGACTAAGTTCATGATAATTAAGTTCATCTAATCAAATTATTTAATGAACTCCCACTCAGATAGACATCCCTCTAGTCATCTAAGTGAAACATGATCCGAGTTTAACTAGGCCGTGTCCGATCATCACGTGAGCCGGACTAGTCAAGATCGGTGAACATCTCCATGTTGATCGTATCTTCTATACGACTCATGCTCGACCTTTCGGCCCTCCGTGTTGCGAGGCCATGTTTGTACATGCTAGGCTCGTCAAGTCAACCTAAGTGTATTGCGTGTGTTCCGAGGCCATGTCTGTACATGCTAGGCTCGTCAACACCCGTTGTATTCGAACGTTAGAATCTATCACACCCGATCATCACGTGGTGCTTCGAAACAACGAACCTTCGCAACGGTGCATAGTTAGGGTGAACACTTTCTTGAAATTATTATGAGGGATCATCTTACTTACTACCGTCGTTCTAAGCAAATAAGATGCAAAAACATGATAAACATCACATGCAATCAAATAGTGACATGATATGGCCAATATCATTATGCTCCTTTGATCTCCATCTTCGGGGCACCATGATCATCTTCATCACCGGCATGACACCATGATCTCCATCATCATGATCTCCATCATTGTGTCTTCATGAAGTCGTCACGCCAACGATTACTTCTACTTCTATGGCTAACGCGTTTAGCAACAAAGTAAAGTAAATTACATGGCGTTATTCAATGACACGCAGGTCATACAAAATAATAAAGACAACTCCTATGGCTCCTGCCGGTTGTCATACTCATCGACATGCAAGTCGTGATTCCTATTACAAGAATATGATCAATCTCATACATCACATATATCATTCATCACATCTTCTGGCCATATCACATCACATAGCACTTGCTGCAAAAACAAGTTAGACGTCCTCTAATTGTTGTTGCAAGTTTTTACGTGGTTTGTAGGTTTCTAGCAAGAACGTTTTCTTACCTACGTATGACCACAACGTGATTTTCCAATTTCTATTTACCCTTCATAAGGACCCTTTTCATCGAATCCGTTCCGACTAAAGTAGGAGAGACAGACACCCGCTAGCCACCTTATGCAACTAGTGCATGTCAGTCGGTGGAACCTGTCTCACGTAAGCGTACGTGTAAGGTCGGTCCGGGCCGCTTCATCCTACAATGCCGCCGAAACAAGAAACGACTAGTAGCGGCAAGAAGAATTGGCAAACTCAACGCCCACAACTGCTTTGTGTTCTACTCGTGCATAGTAACTACGCATAGGCCTGGCTCATGATGCCACTGTTGGGAATCGTAGCATAATTTAAAATTTTCCTACGCTCACCAAGATGCATCTATGGAGTATACAAGCAACGAGGGTAAAGGAGTGCATCTACATACCCTTGTAGATCGCGAGCGGAAGCGTTCCAATGAACGCGGATGACGGAGTCGTACTCGCCGTGATCCAAATCACCGATGACCGAGTGCCGAACGGACGGCACCTCCGCGTTCAACACACGTACGGTGTAGCGACGTCTCCTCCTTCTTGATCCAGCAAGGGGGAAGGAGAGGTTGATGGAGATCCAGCAGCACGACGGCGTGGTGGTGGATGCAACGGGATGTCGGCAGGGCTTCGCCAAGCTTATACGCGAGAGAGAGGTGTTGCAGGGGAGGAGGGAGGCGCCCAAGGCTGAGATCCTCCTGCCCTCCCTCCCCCCTTTATATAGGCCCCCTTGGGAGGGGGGGCGCCGGCCAAACCCATCTAGGGTGGGGGCGGCGGCCAAGGGGGGTGCCTTGCCCCCCAAGGCAAGTGGGAAGCCCCCCCCCCCACCCTAGGGTTTGCAACCCTAGGCGCATGGGGGGAGGCCCATGGGGGGGCGCCCAGCCCACTAGGGGCTGGTTCCCTTCCCACTTCAGCCCACAGGGCCCTCCGGGATAGGTGGCCCCACCCGGTGGACCCCCGGGACCCTTCCGGTGGTCCCCGTACAATACCGGTAACCCCCGAAACTTTCCCGGTGGCCGAAACTTGACTTCCCATATATAATTCTTCACCTCCGGACCATTCCGGAACCTCTCGTGACATCCGGGATCTCATCCGAGACTCCGAACAACTTTCGGGTTTCCGCATACACATATCTCTACAACCCTAGCGTCACCGAACCTTAAGTGTGTAGACCCTACGGGTTCGGGAGACATGCAGACATGACCGAGACGCCTCTCCGGTCAATAACCAACAGCGGGATCTGGATACCCATGTTGGCTCCCACATGTTCCACGATGATCTCATCGGATGAACCACGGTGTCGAGGATTCAATCAATCCCGTATACAATTCCCTTTGTCAATCGGTATGTTACTTGCCCGAGATTCGATCGTCGGTATCCCAATACCTTGTTCAATCTCGTTACCGGCAAGTCTCTTTACTCGTACCGCAATGCATGATCCCGTGACTAACGCCTTAGTCACATAGATCTCATTATGATGATGCATTACCGAGTGGGCCCAGAGATACCTCTCCGTCACACGGAGTGACAAATCCCAGTCTCGATCCGTGCCAACCCAACAGACACTTTCAGAGATACCCGTAGTGCACCTTTATAGTCACCTAGTTACGTTGTGACGTTTGGCACACCCAAAGCACTCCTACGGTATCCGGGAGTTGCACGATCTCATGGTCTAAGGAAAAGATACTTGACATTGGAAAAGCTCTAGCAAACGAAACTACACGATCTTTTATGCTATGCTTAGGATTGGGTCTTGTCCATCACATCATTCTCCTAATGATGTGATCCCGTTATCAATGACTTCCAATGTCCATAGTCAGGAAACCATGACTATCTGTTGATCAACGATTTAGTCAACTAGAGGCTTACTAGGGACACGTTGTGGTCTATGTATTCACACATGTATTACGATTTCCGGACAATACAATTATAGCATGAACAATAGACAATTACCATGAACAAAGAAATATAATAATAACCATTTATTATTGCCTCTAGGGCATATTTCCAACAGGGTCTACGTGTACCCCGCCTCTTGACAGATTGACCCATTTGCACTTAAACAAAGGGACCTTAAAATCATGTCCGTAGTCAAGTTCCCATATGTCCACTATGTAACAATAATATGTGTCCTTTCCCCTCTCGGTTCCTGGATCAAAGCGGACACCGCTGTTATGGTTGGTGCTCTTTTGATCTTGGTCAATCTTGTAAAATGTATTCCCATTTATCTCGTATCCTTTGTAAGTCAATACAGTCGAAGATGGTCCCCTGGACAACGAGTACAGCTCATCACAAACAGTGTTGTCACCTCTGAGACGTGTTTCCAACCAACTGCTGAAAGTCCTGATGTGTTCACATGTAATCCTGTCGTCACACTACTCCGGGTGCTTGGAGTGCAGACTGTTCTTGTGTTCATCGACATACGGGGTCACCAAGGTAGAGTTCTGTAGAACTGTGTAGTGTGCTTGAGACCAAGAATATCCGTCCCTGCATATTATTGAGTCCCCTCCAAGCGTGCCTTTTCCAGTCAGTCTCCCCTCATACCGCGATTTAGGGACACCTATCTTCTTAAGGCCAGGAATTAAGTCAACACAAAACCCAATGACATCCTCTGTTTGATGGCCCATGGAGATGCTTCCTTCTGGCCTAGCGCGGTTACGGACATATTTCTTTAGGACTCCCATGAACCTCTCAAAGGGGAACATATTGCGTAGAAATACAGGCCCCAGAATGACAATCTCGTCGACTAGATGAACTAGGACGTGTGTCATGATATTGAAGAAGGATGGTGGGAACACCAGCTCGAAACTGACAAGACATTGCGCCACATCACTCCTTAGCCTTGGTATGATTTCTGGATCGATCACCTTCTGAGAGATTGCATTGAGGAATGCACATACCTTCACAATGGCTAATCGGACGTTTTTCGGTAGAAGCCCCCTCAATGCAACCGGAAGCAGTTGCGTCATAATCACGTGGCAGTCATGAGACTTTAGGTTCTGGAACTTTTTCTCTGGCATATTTATTATTCCCTTTATATTCGACGAGAAGCCAGTCGGGACCTTCATACTGAGCAGGCATTCAAAGAAGATTTCTTTCTCTTCTTTCGTAAGAGCGTAGCTGGCAGGACCTTCATACTGCTTCGGAGGCATGCCGTCTTTTCCGTGCAAACGTTGCAGGTCCTCCCGTGCCTCAGGTGTATCTTTTGTCTTCCCATACACGCCCAAGAAGCCTAGCAGGTTCACGCAAAGGTTCTTCGTCACGTGCATCACGTCGATTGAAGAGCGGACCTCTAGCTCTTTCCAGTAGGGTAGGTCCCAAAATATTGATTTCTTCTTCCACATGGGCGCGTGTCCCTCAGCGTCATTCGGAACAGCTAGTCCGCCGGGACCCTTTCCAAAGATTACGTGTAAATCATTGACCATAGCAAGTACGTGATCACCGGTACGCATGGCGGGCTTCTTCCGGTGATCTGCCTCGCCTTTGAAATGCTTGCCTTTCTTTCGACATTGATGGTTGGTCGGAAGAAATCGACGATGGCCCAGGTACACATTCTTCCTGCATTTGTCCAGGTATATACTTTCAGTGTCATCTAAACAGTGCGTGCATGCGTGGTATCCCTTGTTTGTCTGTCCTGAAAGGTTACTGAGAGCGGGCCAATTGTTGATGGTTACAAACAGCAACGCGTGCAGGTTAAATTCCTCCTGTTTGTGCTCATCCCACGTACGTATACCGTTTCCATTCCACAGCTGTAAAAGTTCTTCAACTAATGGCCTTAGGTACACATCAATGTCGTTGCCGGGTTGCTTAGGGCCTTGGATGAGAACTGGCATCATAATGAACTTCCGCTTCATGCACATCCAAGGAGGAAGGTTATACATACATAGAGTCACGGGCCAGGTGCTGTGATTGCTGCTCTGCTCCCCAAAAGGATTAATGCCATCCGCGCTTAAACCAAACCATACGTTCCTTGGGTCAGCTGCAAACTCAGCCCAGTACTTTCTCTCGATTTTTCTCCACTGCGACCCGTTAGCGGGTGCTCTCAACTTCTCGTCTTTCTTACGGTCCTCACTATGCCATCGTATCAACTTGGCATGCTCTTCGTTTCTGAACAGACGTTTCAACCGTGGTATTATAGGAGCGTACCACATCACCTTCGCAGGAACCCTCTTCCTGGGGGGGCTCGCCGTCAACATCACCAGGGTCATCTCGTCTGATCTTATACCGCAATGCACTGCATACCGGGCATGCGTTCAGATCCTTGTACGCACCGCGGTAGAGGATGCAGTCATTAGGGCATGCATGTATCTTCTGCACCTCCAATCCTAGAGGGCATACGACCTTCTTTGCTGCGTATGTACTGTCGGGCAATTCGTTATCCTTTGGAAGCTTCTTCTTCAATATTTTCAATAGCTTCTCAAATCCTTTGTCAGGCACAGCATTCTCTGCCTTCCACTGCAGCAATTCCAGTACGGTACCGAGCTTTGTGTTGCCATCTTCGCAATTGGGGTACAACCCTTTTTTGTGATCCTCTAACATGCGATCGAACTTCAGCTTCTCCTTTTGACTTTTGCATTGCGTCCTTGCATCGACAATGACCCGGCGGAGATCATCATCATCGGGCACTGGTTCCTCTTGATCTTCAGCAGCTTCCCCCCTTGCAGCATCATTGGGCACATCGTCTGGTTCCTCTTGATCTTTAGCAGCTTCCCCCGTTGCAGCATCACCGTATTCAGGGGGCACATAGTTGTCATCGTCCTCTTCTTCTTCGTCATCTTCCATTATAACCCCTATTTCTCCGTGCCTCGTCCAAACATTATAGTGTGGCATGAAACCCTTGTAAAGCAGGTGGGTGTGAAGGATTTTCCGGTCAGAGTAAGACTTCGTATTCCCACATGTAGGGCATGGACAACACATAAAACCATTCTGCTTGTTTGCCTCAGCCACTTCGAGAAAATCATGCATGCCCTTAATGTACTCGGAGGTGTGTCTGTCACCGTACATCCATTGCCGGTTCATCTGCGTGCATTATATATAATTAAGTGTGTCAAAAACCATTACAGAACATCATGAATAGATAATTAAGTGACCAAATTAATAGAAGTTCATCATCACATTAAAACCAAAGTACATACATAGTTCTCATCTAACAACATATATATAGCTCCCCAGAGCATCTAATTAATTAAACCATACATTGAAACTATGTAAAACATTTCAATGCGAAAACAAATGCGATCATAATCGCAACCAAGGTAACAATTGATCCAACGGCATAATGATACCAAGCCTCGGTATGAATGGCATATTTTCTAATCTTTCTAATCTTCAAGCGCATTGCATCCATCTTGATCTTGTGATCATCGACGACATCCGCAACATGCAACTCCAATATCATCTTCTCCTCCTCAATTTTTTTTATTTTTCCCTTCAAGTAATTGGTTTCTTCTTCAACTAAATTTAACCTCTCGACAATAGGGTCGGTTGGAATTTCCGGTTCAACCACCTCCTAGATAAATAAAATCTATGTCACGTTGGTCGGCATATTTGTCATAAACAATAAATAAACCAAATAGTTATAAAAAGATAATATATACCACATCCGAATCATAGACAGGACGAGGGCTGACGGGGGCGGATACCAAAACCATCGCACTATGTAATAAGAAGGAATAATAAAAGTAACAAAATTAGACAAGTATCTATCTAAAGTAAGAAATTTTTTTCTTTCAGAAAGAAGATAAGAACAAGAGGCTCAGCACGGTGGTGCTGGCGACGAGATCGGCGCGGGCGATCGACGGCGGTGAAGACGGGGACGGGACGTGACAGACCGCTAAACCTAGACAAATCTCGGGGAAAATGGAGCTCGGAGGTCGAGTTTCGAGAGGAGAAAGATTAACTAGTGTGGCTCAGACATTTCATCGAACATCTCATGTGCATAGGAGGTGAGCTAGAGCACCCAAATGCCCTCCCCTCGCCGGCCAGAAAAAACAGAGCACTGTGGAGTGCTCTGCTGTGGCGATGGGGTATATATAGGAAACACATTGGTCCCGGTTCGTGGCACCAACCGGGACTAAAGGGGGGGGCATTGGTCCCGGTTGGTGCCACGAACCGGTGCGCATGCCCCCCTTTAGTCCCGGTTGGTGGCACCAACCGGGACCAAAGGCCTTGTGCTGCCCCGCGTCAAAATTTTAGTCCCACCTCGCTAGTTGAGAGAGCTCGAGAGTGGTTTATAAGCGCTGCTGCGCCCACCCTCTCGAGCTCCTCTCAACTGCAGGCTTTCGGGCCTAACCGTTCTCTTTGCCTGTGGGGCCTACTGGGCCTTCTGCGGGCCTGAATCCTGGCCCATGGATGGGTTTCAAGTCGTATTCAGGCCGTGGTGGCCCAGTAGGTGGCATAATTTTTTTCCCTGTTTTTTGTTTTCTCTTTTGCTTTATTTATTTTGTTTTGTTTCTACTTACAACAAAAAACTTATTTATTTTATTCCATTTTGTTTCTAAGTACTTATGTATTTTACTTTATTTCTTTTGCTTTATTTATTTTATTAAGGTTTATTTATTTTATTTACTATAGTTTATTTTATTTAATTTTATTAAGGTTTATTTATTTTTATTTAGTTTATTAAGGTGTATTTATTTTATTTACTATAAAAAAAAGAACATAGATGCGCCTATAGAGAAAATTCAACCTAAATTCATAATAAATTTCTATGAAATTTAAAGAAATTTACTCTGAATTTAGGTCAAATTCCCTGTATAAGGGCATCTATTTTCACTTTGAGAGGAGCTCAACAAGGCAGAGAGGGACGGGCTTATAAACTGGTGTGAGCGCCCTTCGGTTGGCGAGGTGGGACTAAACTCTGACCGCAACTAGGAGCAACCCTTTAGTCCCGGTTTGTGGTATGAACCGGGACTAAAGGGTGAGCCTCTGGTCCCGGTTCAAGCCACCAACCGGGACCAATGGTGGTGGGCCAGGAGCGAGGCCCATTGGTCCCGGTTTGTCCCACCAACCGGGACCAAAGGGGCCGGACGAATCGGGACCAATGCCCCCACGAGGCCCGGCAGGCCCCTAGCCGCACGAACCGGGACCAATGCTCACATTAGTCCCGGTTTGTGACTGAACCGGGACTAATGTGAATATTGCCCTGTAACCAAAACCCAGTTTTCTACTAGTGCATGCACCTCTCAAACTTATTCATTCTGATGTATGGGGGCCAGCAACCACTTCGGTTGGGGGTTTTAAATATTATGTGAGTTTCCTTGATGATTATAGTCGCTTCACCTGGATATATCTTCTTAAACGCAAATCTGAAGTAGAGCAAATTTTCTACACTTTTCATAAGCACGTTGAACGCATGTTAAACACCAAGATTAAAACAGTCCAGACCGATTGGGGTGGCGAGTACCGTCGTCTCTCTAAATATTTCTATCGTGAGGGAATCACCCATCGAGTAACTTGTCCACATACTTCCCAACAAAATGGCATCGCTCAACGGAAGCACCGCCATATCGTGGAAACCGGCATTGCTCTCCTTGCACACTCTTTTCTCCCTGTAAAATTCTGGACGAAGCATTTGTGACTGCCTGTTACCTTATAAATCGCATGCCCACTCGTACACTGAAAAATTCTTCACCAGTCGAACGTCTCCTAAATGAACAGCCTGATTACACTTTCCTCCGTGCCTTCGGCTGTGCATGCTGGCCAAACTTGCGCCCATACAACAATCACAAGCTTGCTTTCCGTTCTCGCCAATGTGTATTTCTTGGGTATAGCTCCATGCACAAAGGCTACAAATGCTTAGATCGCTCAACGGGTCGTATCTACATTTCTCATGACGTCGTTTTCGACGAGCAAGTTTTCCCTTTTTGCATGCACAACACCCACGCCACCACTCCTCCCCACGCCACCATCTGTTTTTCCTCGTTCCGAGCCAGTTATTGCTAATGACCGCATGCGGAATTATGACTTAACCTTGTTTCCTGATGGTTCGTCTAGCCTTGATTCTTGTGCAGGTTCAGATCCCTCTGTCTCGTCTTCACCCTCTGGTGCAACGCCTGCAGCCAGCCGAGGGACGTCCACCACTGGATCAGCCTCGCCATGCACTCCCCTTCGGTCACCTGCAGGCGGGTCGAGTCAGGACGATACGTCGCCAGGCGAGCCCTCTGGTCGCTCCCTTGATTTTGGGCCGGCCTCCCCTGCGTCTCCGGATGCGGCCGACGAGCCGGCACAGAACTCAACTCCCATGGCGTCTCCTGAGCTACAGGCTGTTCCAACGCCTGTGGCCGGCGCGCAGCTCCACATCGCATGCAGACGCGGCTTCGCGACAACATCGTCAAGAAGCTGGTGCCGACGGACGGCACTGTGCGCTACGATCCTCGGCGGCGCGCTTTTCATGTTGAACCACGGTCCTATCGACACGCGCTTGCCGACCACCAGTGGCGCGCCGCCATGGAAGCCGAATACTCTGCTCTCCAGCACAACCACACATGGACATTGGTTCCGCGGCCGCCTGGCAAGAATATCATTGGGTGCAAATGGGTGTTCAAAGTCAAGCATAAATCTGATGGATCGCTTGACAAGTTCAAGGCTCGCCTTGTCGCTCGTGGGTTTACTCAACAGTATGGCATCGATTATTCAGATACTTTCTCTCCTGTTGTGAAGCCTGCTACAGTGCGTTTGGTGCTCTCCCTGGCTGTTTCCCGTGGCTGGCATCTTCGTTAAGTGGACATCAGCAACGCATTTTTGCATGGAATTCTTGAGGAGGAGGCATACATGCAACAGCCGCCGGGGTTCCAAGATCCGAGCCGTCCGCACTATGTTTGCAAGCTTCAGAAGGCTTTGTATGGGTTGAAGCAGTCACCGCGTGCTTGGTATGCTCGGCTTCATGATCGTCTTCAACAACTTGGTTTTGTGCCGTCAGCAGCAGACACTTCGTTGTTCATCTTTCATGAAAATGGTGTCACTCTTTACATGCTGGTGTATGTTGACGACATGGTCATCGTTGGCTCTTCCACGAGGGCGGTTGAATGCCTGCTCCGTCAGCTCTCTGCTACCTTCCCTGTTAAGGATCTTGGTCCATTGAATTATTTCTTGGGCATTGAAGTGATCCACAATTCCGGGGGAATCAACCTTGTTCAGCAGAAGTATGCACTCGATCTACTGGAACGCTTAAACATGGAGAATTGCAGACCAGTTCCAACGCCGATGTGTACACATGAGAAGCTCACACAGGAGTCTGGCCAAGCACTGAATGAGGATGATGCCTTCAAGTACAGGAGCACGGTAGGCGCGTTGCAATACTTGACACTGACAAGGCCAGACTTGTCGTTTGCAGTGAACAAAGTGTGCCAGTATTTGTCACGTCCCACTGATGTACATTGGGAAGCAGTGAAAAGAATCCTTCGCTTTGTCAGAGGAACGGTATCCACCGGCTTATCCATTCGGCGCTCGCCTTCAGTCCTCATGAGTGTGTTCACTGACGCGGATTGGGCCGGCTGCAGCGACGATCGTCGTTCCACGGGTGGCTTTGCGGTCTTCCTCGGACCAAATCTTATATCCTGGAGCGCCAGAAAGCAACCAACGGTGCCAAAGCTGAATACAAGGCGCTGGCGAATGGCACCGCTGAAGCTACGTGGTTACAGTCTCTGCTGAAGGAACTGCAGGTAGCTCAGCCTCGACCCCCTGTACTGTGGTGTGACAATCTCGGGGCGACGTATCTCACTGCGAACCCAGTTTTTCATGCACGCACAAAGCATATAGAGGTGGACTTCCATTTTGTGCGAGAAAAGGTTGCCATGGGTGCTCTGGACGTTCGGTTCGTCTCTTCAGCAGATCAAGTTGCAGACGCCTTCACTAAACCTCTCACCAAGCAGACACTCGAGCGACTCCGTTCCAATCTCAACCTCTGTACCGGTTGAGATTGCGGGGGAATGTTAAACGAGTCTGTAGCCTAACCGTAGGTTGTTAGGATCAGCTCGTGTGCTGTATAGATAATGATCAAGTTAGGTTGTTGTAGATAAAATCCTAACTGAATTGTATCTATCTTGTACCCTGCCTGAGTATAAATGGAAGGCAAGGCCTGACGCATAAGTCACGGCAATTCATTACTTCTGACTTCAGAGATGTAAAAATGGATGAAACATTACCAACCGTGCACAACATGTTGCTGGATATATGACTGTAAATATTCTAGCATCACTTTATTTCCTTCCTTTACCTCACATTGTAAACCCGAGACATAAAAACTATGTGACCTGACCTGATCTCTGATCCCCATGGCAACCGGGCATCACTATCCTCCTCTCTCCGCAAAGCAAAACTCCGAAACACAAAGAAAAGAAAAGATAAAAAGGGGAGGGAACAAAAAACTCTCACTCACTCACTGAGGTCTCTTAGCTAACGATAGAAGCTAAAAAAAGGGCCAAAAAGAGGTGTCCATTTAAAAGGCTAGCAACAAGTATCACTATATCTAGCTCTCTTCCTCCAGGGCTTGCTGCAGAAGAGACGGGCTCCTAACAAACCTTCCCTGAAATGACAAAAAAAAACAGAGCACATCAGTAAACCCTGAAGACTCGGTTTCGACAAAGTAGACACGTAGGTGATGGTGATCTGGTGTGAGGAGTGAGCTTTTCCAGTGCTTGGCTTACAAATATTATACTGGAACTTTTTATTCTTTCAAGCATCAGTTCTAGTAGTGCTTGCCTTCATCCGAGGCCGACAGTCGGCGTTCACCTTCCGCACCTGGTACCGGATCTTCTTCGAGAACAGCCGGTTGCGCCGCTTCTCCTTGTACCTCATCACCCTTGCTTCCCTGATGCCGCCGGACCCGTTCTCAGGAAACAAGTCAATGTCTGCAAGTTTGGCCTGCAACAAGGGTTCATCCTTGATTAGTGAGACTCTAAGAGCATCTTCTCATTCAGAATTCAAGAAAAGAAATGTAAAACATGTTTACAGTTTTACATTGTTATTAAACCGTGCCGTAAATCGTAAGGTAAGTAATGATGCCATCGTGTGTCCAAACTACAAACTACTCCCTCCGTTCCTAAATATAAGTCTTTGTAAAGATTTCACTATGAACCACATACGGATGTATATAGATGCATTTTAGAAGTAGATTCACTCATTTTGCTCCGTATGTAGTCCATAGTGAAACCTCTACAAAGACTTATATTTAGGAACGGAGGGAGTACAAAGAAGCTGGACAGATCTGTGTAATGATTCTTGCCACTTATGACAGCTGCAATTCTTGCCATCTATCAGAGCAAATTGCAGAAAAGCCAACTGAATTGGGGCTAACAGTCTGTTGCAGTTGCTCTATCACTGGCCCAAAAGGCACCAAATTTGAGCCCAAGTGACTCTCAGCAACAAGACAAACATGTAATCTATGGCAGGAAATCTCCAGGCTCAATTGCCTGTGGTCCTCTGTTGAATCATTGAGTGTAACTAGCTAACAGCATAATAGAATGGTTAAATCTAGTTTATCCAATTTGTAACAGTTATTTTTCTATAGAAAAATTTCTACCGTTATTCACCCACAAGTTTAGCAGAATGTAAAAGTAAACAAAACTCATATGTTCACTGGACTTGGAGCTAAAATCAGCTCATCGAATCTTAGCAGTAGGTTTGCTGGGACTCACTATTTAGTTATTTTTCCCTATAAACTATGTTTACTGCTTCTGTTTTATGGTTACTGGAGAGTATCAGTGATGCTCTTAAAAGGTGTGTACTTACAGATATGCAGTAGTACAGGACTGGGTACTTCTTGTGAGTTGTGGCTTTGTGAGGGACCATCAGTTGGATAAACAATTTTCCTAGTTTATTGGCTTAATAGTTGATACCAGTTCCACAATTGGCAGTTGCATATCAACTTATCAAGCATGTGGTTTCTAGTTGTGGGGTGTCCCTTTTCCTTTGCTGAAGAAAGCAATTCACAAGAGGCAAAATTCTTCTGTTTGTCTAGCAAAAGGAGTTAACATGTCGGAAGAAATGGGGAGTGGAGCTATAATTTAGCTACAGAAATTCGATTTAATTATGGTGGTGGAACTGAAATACAATCTTCTATCAGAAAACATATTCAGACTAACTCATATCAGTTTGAACACGTCTCTGTAATTTATCTGAACTAGTAAGACTGTCATAGAAGAAGGTAACATCATCTACAGGGCTTGTCAAATTTTGTGTTTTTTTAAATGAGATTTTTCTGACTTAAATAGCAAACTGAAAAGAAAATTTGAGTTACTGTTAGCTCATCAAAATTATGTTGCACTCTCCTAGTGCACGCAAGAGAAAAAATTCAGAGAAACCAAGTACTCACCCGCACTTCGGCGGCAGATTCCGACGAATCCGGCCCGCTGCCCTCGGCGAACATAGACCCTTTGCCGGACCACTCCTTGAGCACGTCGTCGGTGTCCAGCTTCAGCCCCAGGCCGGTCTTCGGCGCCTTTGTCGGCGCGCTGTCACCGTCGCCATTGCCGTCAGCCGCGTCCACTGTTCCATCGGCTCCCTCCTCGCATTTCCCATTGGCCGACTCCTCCTCCTTGGCCATCAACTTCTCCATCTTCACCTTCTTCTTCTTCTTGCTCTTCTTCTTCTCTGGTGCTGCCGACGCCGGCGGCGGCATTGCGGTGTTGGACACTGCCGCTGCCGGTTCTGTCGGCGGTGGCGTCGGTGGTGTGACCGTGATGTCCTTCACCGGCACGGCAGGCCACATCCACCAGGCGCCGTCGTCGTCCCGCCGCTTGAGGGCACGGTTGAGGTTGGGGCGGGTGTTCTGCCGGGAGCCGAGGCCGAGCTCGAACCGGCCAGCGAGACCGACCACCATGAGGCTCCTGAGGTAGGGGTGTATGCCGGAGCTGGACAGGATGGAGTCGTCGGACGTGGCGGTGGCCGTGTTGGCCTCCATGGTGAGGCTGCCCATGATGCCGTCGATGCCCTCGGCGGCGCCGCCGGCCGCGGCCTCGTCGACGTCGAGGATGGACTCGGCGTCGAAGCCGTCGTCGTCGAAGTCGAGCTCGCCGGGCTCGTCGGTGGCGGTGTCGGGGCTGGCCGGCGACGGCGCCGGGTCGCGGAACTCCCGGAACGCGCTGCTGACGGGCGTCGGGGACGAGCAGTTCTTGCAGGCGTCGGTGGACGGGCTCTGCGGCGGCGGCGGCGGCGAGGGCGAGGCGGCGTGGTCGCGGAGGAGGAATGCGGCGTCGGACAGGACGGGGAGCGGCGGGAGGAGGTCGGAGGAGGACGGTGCGGCGGCGCCGAAGGCCACGGCGAGGCCCGAGAGCGGCGGGCGCGGCGCCGTGGCCGTCTTGGGGCTCTTCTTGACGGGGAAGACGGAGGGGTGGATGGAGGCGAGCAGCGCGGCGGCCTCGTTGTAGGCCTGGTTGGGGCGCTTCCGCGGCGCCCGCGCGCGCTTGAGCGACACGGAGGTGGCCGAGGAGGACGCGTTGGAGGCCTCCGAGAGCGTGGAGGACGGCGAGGAGTGCGCCGGCCGCAGCGGCGACGAGTGCGCGTGCGCCCCCGGCGACGCCGCCGCCTTCACCATGTCCAGGTCCAGCCGCAGCCCCGTGGGTATGCAGGAGGACGTCATCGCCAATGCCCCCTCAACCACAACCACCACCGCTCAAACCGAGAATTTACTCCAGCTCTTCTCCTCCGGCCGATCAATCAATTCCACCGCTGCCGCCACCACCACAGCTCCGCAAGAACCGAATGAATTCCTAAACCCCTAAACCCCACGAGATTGCTCGTCAACCGAGAAATCTCCTTGCTTCTCGGCCGATGAAAGCTGCGAGACGGAGAGGAAGACGGAGAAAAGGTAGCGAGGAAGCGGCAGCTTTTTCTTCCTTTTCCGAGGGGCAAACAGGGCGCTAAGCAGAGCCGCAGCAGAGACCTTGGGACATGGGCAAACTCCAAAGAGGAAAGAAGAAAAACTAATGGCCGCCCCCACCCCCCACCTGGGATGGACTCGACTCGAGCTGCGCCTATATGAAAACACCAAGAACAAAATAGGGGACGGACGGAAGGATTCTGCCGTACTCCTCTGTCCGTGGCAAGGAGAAGAGGTCAAGTCAGGAGCAGAGCCAGCAAGAACAGAGCAGGGTATGGATTCTGCGAGCTAGCAGCTGTGTCTTTGGGATTGGAGATGGGCGAAGGGAAAAGAAGAGCAATGCTAACTAGGGATCCTACGGGAAGGCTAGAGAGATGAGAGATGAGAGATGAGAGAGAGAGAGGGAATTGCGGGGGATTGGAGGCGGTGGGGAGGAGGAAGAAAGGGTTCAAGAGGAGGGAGGAGGGGGTGGGGTTTTAGCGAGGGAGGAGCTGCTGGAAGAGACAAGCCACTCTCATGAGGTCGCTCTCCTCCCTCTGCCCCGTGGGACCCACACTGCATTTTGCGCAGGCTGGCCCCTCCCTCCCTGCCTCTCCTTTTCTTCTTCCCACTCTCTCTCTAGGTGGTACGTACATGTACATGTGTTGGAATCTTGTTGTGTCATCTGAGATTTGCAGTGGATAAGTGTAGAGTGTGAGACCAATTTGCCCTGCGCTTCCATGGATCCCACGGTCACAAGATAACTAGAATTCCTAGGCTCACGGGTCAAGATAAAAAAAGTAAAAAAAATTGTATTTGTTTCCAGGGTGTGGCTAGTCTCAGTTTTAGACTTAACCAAGTCCAAGTCAAGAAAACTTAGTCAATCATCTTTACTATTTTGGGGGTTTATCGGTCAATATTTGGACAAATAATCACGGGGAAAAAGAAACGATGCAAATTGTACCCCGTAGAAGATCTAGAGTAGAAATTAGTTAGTACTTCCTCGGCCCCAAAATGAGTGTCGCATATCATGACATTTATTTTGGGAACGAATGGACTATTATATTCTTGCTTTGTGGCATGATGCCCATCACTACAATATATTTTATTATTAGAACATGAGCAGAAGGAGAATATGATTATATTAGCTCAATCCTCTGTTGTTTCTTTGGTTGTCTCTTGTTAGCCATGTGATAAAACAAACATTTCCTTCCCAGACGGCACTGACCAATGGAACATGCGGCTAAGCGCTACTTAACTATTGCCCTTTTTTGGACGAATACACCTTGTCCGCGTGACTCTTGTGCTGGATGGAAAGCAAATGTTTGAAGCATTCCTCCCGTCCTTATGTTTTCTTTATTTAGGTGAAATGTCAAGTACTTTCACTTTGTCCTGATCGTCCCCATGCGTTGCAGATACTAGCATGCTAGTTTGTGTATCCTTAGAAACAACCGGTGTATTTTTTTTTTCAAATATTATATGCCATTTTTTTGTCGAACAAGTGCGTTGGCATTTACTATGTGCCTGATTTCTTTTCCTTGACTTCTCTTTTGGTCAGAAGACAAAAACATGGGATTCAACCTGGGATTAGTAAATGTTATTACTTCGTAATATAGAACCTGATAGGTGAAGCACGTGGAAGCCCTAAAATGTCCCCTCGTAAACCCTTGATTACTCCGCTCCCGATAAAAATCAACCGGGCAAATACTCGCATCTAGATTGACATTGCAAAAGCTTCTTTGAAATCATACTAGCCACCACACGAACGACACTCAAAACTTTTTGACATGACTTTTCAAAACCAATCATCCACCATCAAACCTATGATCACCGATAAATGTTCAACTTTTGCTTGGAGGTTGCAACCACCAACATGGATGAAAGAAAGAAGCAAGGCATAGGAGGGCATTTCGGTAATCTTGCTTGTGCTGGTACACGCTATGATCTGATTGCCCGTCATCCTCAACGCCATCTACTGATCCAAATCTACCCGGCAAGTGGACCTCCCAACGGAAAGAAGAAAACCCTATAATTCCTGCTTATCTGCTGACACGGCGCCCTCCCATTGGCCGCGCCGGATTTCCCCAGGCCTACGTGGCGGCGGCCCTTTTATCGGCGCGCGCGGCAACCTTTTCACGTGAAGCCATGGAAGCCGCGGGCCCCGCCGGATCTTGGAGCCTTGCATGCATGCATGGCCGACGATGGTTGGCTCACGCGGGCACACACACAAAGTTTTTTTTTTCCTTTTACTTTTTTTGTCTCTGCGTACGGATTATTTGGGATCTGCGTTGCACGACTTGGATCGTTTCAATCCATGAGTGCATGCCTGGCACGGCAAATGGTTCAGGTGAAGCAGAATTTCACCTTCCTCGCAAACTCTCAACCGTATAGACATGTCATGTGATTCACTGTTTTGGGACTCAGTGGTGCACTCTGTGAAAATCATTCGTTCCAAATGGACATGTTTTTTCTGCTAGTTCATTTTTCTTTAAATAAATCGAGA
The DNA here is from genome assembly GCF_018294505.1 of Triticum aestivum. Lineage (NCBI taxonomy): Eukaryota > Viridiplantae > Streptophyta > Magnoliopsida > Poales > Poaceae > Triticum > Triticum aestivum. The sequence continues at coordinate 93,651,303 of NC_057811.1, read as the reverse complement.
GTGTTGAATGGAAGTTGAAGATTTACGGCGACTGTTTGCTTTTCCTGTTCGTGGCCCTCACCTTTTGACGCTGGGCTTTTTTTATGGTATATTTAGGAGCTGGATTGTGTGGTAGCCATGCACCATACGTTGTGTCCCCATGGATCAATCGCTAATGATAGAGGGGAGGGACCGGTTGAGCTATCCCCAGCCAACCAAAGAAATCCTCCCTCTTTGTTTAGGATGAGGTTATTTTTATTTTTGTCCCTTGTAGGACACAGCAGGTAGGGCTAGCTGGATCTTTTTGTAAGACAAAAGATATTTCATCTTTTACACTCCAAAGTATCTTTTCGTGGCTGGTAGTTCCTCAAAATCTCTTCTTATTACAGAATCTGCATTTGTGGTGTATCCTAGAACATTCTTTCTAAAAACAAATTTAAAAACGGGGAGAAATTAAGCATAGGAAATATGTGTTATGTCTTGGCAATAAAAATCAGCATTACGAATATATCTTGAAACTTTAATCCGTTAGAGATTTCATATATTATCGGGTATGTTTGTGAACTTTTTTTTGTTTTTGCAGAAGATAAATCTCTAGTTACATGTTGCCACCAGGATTCCAACACAGCACACAATCAACCTTAGGAATTGAAAGGCTATGATGTATCGACCAATCGTGTTCATCTACGCACGGAGGAATTCAGATAGGTTCATCCAACAAGTGCCTATAAGAGCTAGAACGTACCAACTGAATGTGTGATTGCATTTTCGCCAGCTATTTTCGGATGTTTGTGCAGCACTTGTTCTACGGCTCTCCTTTGCTGTCCAAGTACATCTTCTTGAAATATCCCCAAAAATCTCTGTAAAATAAATAATATTATCCATGATTTGTTCTGCCCATGTTTGAAATTTCTGTGTACCAATAAGGGCTACACAAAAGCAACTTGTATTTGTCTCTTTGCAACGCAAAATTCTAAGAACAT